>NC_057812.1:27356850-27380410 GCF_018294505.1 Triticum aestivum
AAAAAGAGTCTCACCTTTACGTGTTGTGTAGTACAAGTACATCAGTCTAGATATCGAAAGCCGCCGCGTCGCTCTCTGCCCAAGGTGTGAACGTATGTCCAGACAGGACACTCCACAAGGGCACCTGTCAACGCCGAGCATTCAGATACATGTGAAATTGAGAATAACATTTCCTTTCATTCAGATCATTTTTGCAATTAGGAATTTATTTTCTGAGGCACAGTACTCTTGGTGAGCGAGCTACACAGATTAACCTGAGAAAGTTACCACCCCATCCTCAAGAACAGAGCTAAGCTAAGCCAAAACCATATCCAACTAGGCAGACAAAAAGTTATCCCCACCAACTAACACAAAATAGGTACGGTACAATGCCTTCTTGTCCCTGTCAAACTGAATTAACAACACAATGCGCTGAATCAGCTTGGCATCCTTCATTGCTCACCTGGTTGACTTGACCCCAAGTCTTTGGCCTCTTCCGTGGCGCGCAATCTTCTCAAAAGACGGCCACTAAGATTTTCTCGACGTCGAGATGTCGAGATCCAGCGTGGCCGGTTCCTGGTCACGCATGGTATGCAAGACGGTCCGCTGGATCTAGCGTGGCAGATTGCAGAGAAATAACATCGAATGGCTGTTAAATGGACACCTCCTGAGAAGACTGGCATGATAAATAATTGCACATAAACCTGGCTGTACCTCGAAAAAGGAAGAAGAGAAACTTGATTGTGCACGGCGCGAGGGCACGGTCCAGAACTGGAAGCAGAGTGTTCAATGCCCTGAAAAACAGAGAAAAGAACCAAGTTAAAACTAAAACCAGCTTCTAAACAGGCAGATATAACGAAAGTTAAGGAGAAACTGTCTCCGTGGGCTATTTTCTCTAGGTGATTGGCCGGAGCCCTGCCTAATTGTGGGTGTACACAGCTACAAATGGTAATTATCTGCACCAACTGACACAAAATAGTAGCGCTCCAACGTCTTGTCCCTGTCAACCTGAATGAACTAGGGACACGCCACAATGAGCTGAATAAACCAGCTTGTGTGTCCTCCATCACTCGGTTGGTTGACCCTGGACCCCAATTTTTGGGCCTTTCTTGGCAGTTGGCACCCAACCAAACTTGTCATGAGAAGGCCACAATGCGTCGAGATCGACGCAGGATGTCGAGATCTGGCGTGGCCAATGATCTTTCTCAGCCACACGTGGTTAGGGGGCGGTCGCTGGAGCCAGTTGGGAGATGGTGCACCTGATCCGGACACGGAAACGATGCCGGAGACACGAGCGAGAGGAAGAAGAAAGAAGATCACCAGGCAGAGATGCATGCCAAGAAAGATATTCCATCCTCGAACGAACGGTTAAAACTGAGTGTGCACGGACAGTAGCACACAGTCCAGATTCAGGAGCACGCTGGTCAATGCAGAGGGTTCAGACAGGCGAAAGTGACTGGGGGAACAAATTTCATCCATCCAAGGTCATTTTCACAGTTCAGACAAGCAAAAGTGACTTGATCGACGTGCTGACGGTAATACACAAGTGTATCCTTTTCTTTTTCTTTGTTACCAGAAAAGGGCCATGATGGGATTATTTGGTGGCGTCTTTTCAAAATGGCCGGTGTGAGGGTCCTGTGTTTTAATGACCGCTGAAAGAGATGGCCATTTCAAAAGAAGAAGAAAAACACTGAAGAGATGACACTGCTGTTGGTTGACCCTAGGCCCCAAGTCTTTGGCCTTTTCTTGGCACCAAAGCAATCTTCTCATCAGACGGCCACGGAGACTTGCTCGACGTCGAAATCGACGCGGGATGTCGAGATCTAGGCGTGGGCGGCGATCTTTGTTAGCCACACACACACATGGTTTGGCTAGGGGGCGTTCACTGTAGCCGATAATGTCACATGGCGCACCTGATCCAGACACGGGGACGACGCGAAAACGACGGCGGAGGCAACAGGAGCAGGAGGTAGAAGAAAGAAGAAGAAGAAGAAGAGGAGGAGGAGCCGCTGGTAGAATCTGGACCACCAGGAAGATCGCAAACAAAGATAAGTTCATCCCAAGAAAGGTGCATTCCATTTCATCCTCGAAATGGCGAATTCGCCACCTGAAAACAAGGATGGCACGATAAGCAACTGAAAATGAACTGACTGTGCATAGACAGGAGAGGACACAGTCCAGAACCCAGAGCACACACCGGTCAATGCTGAGGATTCAGATAGACAAGCAAAAGTGACCGGAAAGAAGAAATTACATTCAGGTCATTTTCACATCACGTAGGAACCGAGGCAGCGAATCGCAAGGCACCCGATACGATACGTCGCGCTCGCGGGATCCGACTCACTTCAAATGCAAATGCACCTCCCTACGTCAGTTTTTGCTTTTATTTTTTGCTTGTGCCACTAATAGAAGTTCTGTCTTTTTTTTCTTTTTGGCGGGGTGGAACAGAAGTTCTGTTCTTCCTCTATATATACTGGGATAATGCTGTCTACTTACCTGCCATTTTGAAACCAGATCCAGATCAGATAGACTGTGTTGATGAAAAATTGAGGGAGAAGGAGATAAGGGGAAGACTTGGAGGCCCCTGATTTTATGATAGAATATGACATCTGACTGTCCACATTTATAATAGTAGGCCACATAAATCACCTATCAGCTATGATCTCATAGATCTTGCTTCTCTCAACTTGAATTTGGAAAACCACTAAAAAAAACATGAATTAGGAACACAAGAAGCTGAATCAGCTTGACATCCTCAGTGTCCACATAATAGTAGTATATACATCAGCCATTACCCATGATCTCACAGATCTTGCATGCTTTCTCTCAGCTTGAACTAGGAACACAAGGAGCCTAATCAGCTTGACATCCTCACTGCCCATATAATACTAGGCTATGCACATCAGCAGGTAGCTATGATCTCATACATCTTGCCTCTTACCACTTGTATTAGGAGCATAGCTGAATCAGATTGGCATCCTCCATCACTCATCACCATTACTTAACTGTTGACCCTGAGCCCCAAGTCCTTGCCATTTTTCTTGGCACCCAATCTTCCGGTGTCGACACTTGAGAAGTTGAGATCAACACTGCTCAGAAAATCTGTCCCACAAAGATTTCTTTGACACGAGATGTCGAAATCGGTTGCGTGGTCGGTGCTCTTAGCCACATAAGACCGGTGCTGATTGGGCGAGGGAGGGGCCGCGAAAGGGATAGCTACCTAATCATGTGTGTTAATAATCATGTCAGTCTCTGGTTTGAACCTGTCAAGATTCTCCATACACTTGTAGCACCCAGTGGCAGATCAGCATTGAACATAGCAAACTTCTTAACCAAGTGTGTTTGCACATGACCTGGATGGAGCTAATCATGTAATTAGGAACCGTATATTACGGTGTTGTTCTATACTGTCTCATATAAGAGGATAAAAATATGTGGTCAGATGCAGGTCCATGAACATGCTCCTAGATTCAGAGGGTTGTCTGCATTATTGCCATTATTTTGCAGTTCCAAGGAAGCTACAGGCGGTTTTTATTATGATCCCAAGAGCATAAAATCTCTGTCTGAATTCAGCCCCATGTGACGCGTCTAGTTAACAACAACAGGAGCCACAACTACCGCTAAACTAAACAAATAATAAAGCCTCAAAATTAAGCAGCATGTGGTGGATGATGATCATTACAGTCAGGAGAGGAGACTTTGGAGTCGACGCCGGTGCTGCAACGAACAGCGACGTCGACGACCCGCCTGATGACGCAGCCGTGCCAAGTCATCGAAGTGAGGTCAGGATAAGCCAGTTGTGATCATGCAGCTGTTCACAACTGGAACCGGCATGACCTTAAGCGCAATTATCATGCATAACAACTGGTTAACAAGACAATCCTGAGTTGAACACTATAATTTAGTTCAGTTGGAGTATGCAGTGAACCTCTTGCTTGCCACCTGTGAAGGATAGGGACAGGATATCTTCAGGCCTAAGTCAGATCTCTTTCTGACCTAATACATGTGTTAATCTATAATTAGTTTTTTCATTGATGGGAAATACCAGGAATTCCTAGTGCATATGTTTATAAAAAAGAATGTGGTTAACATATGTAGAGGTAAAAAGAAAGGAAGGAGGAAGAAAAAATAAAGGCAGATCACAAAATCTGAGATGAAAGCTCCTCAACAGTTAGTTCAGTTGGGGTATGCAGTGAACAGAGACAGGAGGATTATCTTTAGGCCTAGCCTCTTTCTCCCTCTACACATTTTGTACATTTCCCGCGCCTCTCCCTTTGCATATATTTATAATTTGTTCATAAATTTATATACCGTCGGGGCCTCCTCCACAGCTCTTTTTTCTAGAAAAAACAGAGACGGCGAGAGCGGGCGGTCCGCGTATATATAAGTAAGCACTTTGGAGGCAGCTAACCAACCAACCACCCCCTCATTAACAAAGCACCCAACCATCCAACCTTGAGAAGGTGAGAGCTCAGCTGGGAGAAGAGAAGAGAACACAGGAGAAGAGCAGGAAAGGGAGATCATCATCAGGCTCTGAAGAAACGGAGAAAAAAGTAAGCATCTCTTCCAACCAATCCTCCTGTTCATGATTCTTCCCCCTTCCTCCCTTTTCTCCTCTTCATCGCAACGGAGCTCTGCGCTTCGCTTCCGCTCTGCGCCTTCGGTCTTCCGAACGAAAGATCCTCCTCAGAAATTATTACTGCTACTTCTTTTGCTTGTTCTAAAGAAAGAGACAGAGAATTCTTTTTCTTTCCTTTTTTGGAAGCAGAATTGTCATGCTCCATCAAGGAGGTTGGAATGAACCTGCTTCTTAATCAGAAACTATCTTTGATCCCAACTAACACTGGAGGTTGTTGTAGGTAACTAACCGGTGGTTGCTGCCTGACGCCGGCGGCCATGGCCACCGTCGGGCCGCCTGGCGCCTTTCGGAGGATCACCGTGCACTACAGCAGCACCGCCGGGGACGATGCCAACCACGATGACTTCCTCGAGTATGTGATCGGTGATGTTCTTCAACACCAGGTACGCTTCATATTAGCATCTGCACTTTTCAAGAAAAATTCTGTGGTCAACTGAAACCTTTTTTTTAATTAACAGTTCTCATTTGTTTTCTTAGGAGGGCCTGCACCAATCCTTCGGCACAGGGGCCCCTGGTGCATCCTGGAGCATGCATTGCTGCCATGGGGAGAGCAGCCGTGGCACAGCAGCAGAAACCTCAGGAACTTCAGATGAACAGATCGCAGCTGACCTCAAATACGCCAGGATGCTGCAGGAGATGGAAGATCTGGATGTGGACACGCCTCCCAACGACGACGAACAAGACGGTACGCGATGCTTTTGATTCAGTTCAGCCAAGGCACATGATGTTTGCTGATCATCATCTGATATATTGGTGTCTTGTGTGGCTTAAATTCAGATATAAGCTGTGTGCCTTCCCCATCTGACACCGATGATGACGATGACCGCGGCGACGAAGAGGAGGTGATTTATTATAGGAACCAATATTTGTAGTTGCTTGCTTGTTAAGCTAGTTATCTGCAGCTTGCATCAAACTAAAAATTCCAAGACCGGTTTGCAGACTGCTAGGCAGGATGATGATGATGACAACGACGACACCAACGACGATGTTGATCCAGACAACATGACATATGAGGTTTGTCTTCAATGAATGTCCCACAGTTTCTTTTTCTGTTACCCGTAAAGGCCCCGTTTGGAACGCGAGATTTCTTTGTCAATAAATAGCATGCCGCGGTTGGTTGTTTCGTCAGAAAATTTGTTTGCTGATTCCAGTCCCTTTTTTCTGCAAAAAAATTCCAGGAAAGGCAGGAACTGGTGGAATCAGTGGGAAATGAGAGCAGAGGTTTATCTGATGAGCTCCTGTCATACTTGGTGCCATGGAAGTACAGGTCAGGATCAGGGTTCTTCTCAAGGAAGACAAACCATGATGAGTGAGTCCAGAACCTTCTCAATCAAATATGAAATCCTTACTGATGATAATTAATCACTAGTGTATTGCTGGAAATTAGTTAATCTTTTGGCAGTAAATCTCTCTTTGTCACTGATGAATCTCTCTGTTTCTTCAACCAATGGATGCAGCACTTGTACTGTGTGCCTGTCTGCTTTCAGAAACCGGGAGAACATCATAACCCTGCCCTGCAAACATAATTACCACGCAAGTTGCATTAGCAACTGGCTCAAGATCAACAGGGTGAGTGTTAAAAATTGCTTCTTTTTTCACCTTTTGCCGAAGGTTGGAAAAAAGTCATGGCTTTGTGCAAAAGTGCAGTTGCTGATATGTGCTCAACTGTTTTGTGAAACAGACCTGCCCAGTTTGCAAGTATGAAGTGTTTGGGCCCTCCTAGCATGTCATCAGCAGCCAATCGAAGCTCACAAGGCGGCGACGCGTCATCGCGGCGCTCGCTTGCTACGCCTACTCATTCAGTACAAAAGAAAGAAAAGATAAAAAAAACAGAATTTTAGTTTGATTTCACTGTCAAAAGGAAGGAAAAGGCACACAAAAAACAGGTTTTTTTTAGTTTAAGTTCAAAAGCAGATATTTAGTTGGATTTCACTGTCAAAAGGAAAGAAAAGGAAAAAATATAGATTTTTAGTTTTAGTTTACTGTCCCAAAGGGTGTCTACCCCACTGTAATTTTTGGCATGTGCAAGTGTCCTGATGGTTCAGAAACTTATATTTTTCTGTCCTTGTCATGTTTGTACCTGCTATTGTGGTGCTGTGATGCTACACCTCTCTTGGATATGATACTACTTATGATGACAGGCCACTCAAGTCACACATGATAATAACAAAGGTATCTGAATGTTTCATCAGTCTAAGATCAGTTCCAGCAGCACAAATAAAAACCACAGCATGTCATTGTAGGTTAAGTTAATACTACAGGGTTGAACTGCTATCAAAGCCAACTCACACTCTCTAAGGTAACCGAAGGTTTCACCGATATATGATCACTAGAATGTTCCAGCGAAACAAGATATAGGAAAGAAAAAGAAAAACATGTAGTAATCTAATGGCAATTTCCAATCAATCATAACTCTTGGAGTAGTCAAACATAGGTTGGCACCAATGTGGTTTGTCACATGTTCCACGCATGAACAGCCTGCTCTCTGAGAGTTCATGGGTGATGAGATGGTCGAGATCGTCCATGCCGTGTACAGACTCCGCCATTGGAGTCAAACTTAGGTCGGCGATAACACAGTCTGTCACATGTTCCATGAAAATCCAGTCTGCTTGGGATAGTTCTTCAGGCCCTCTGCAGATGAACAGGCAAAATATTAAACATTTAAAGTTTGACTTGGCAAAATATTAACCAAAGGATAAACAGATCATCTGGACAAAGCAGGGTTGCTATGGCATAACTACAATAAAGCTACATTTTTAGAACCACAGAAATAAAAAAGACGGTGGGGATTGTGGAGAGATGGGCCCACTTGTCAGCAAGTGAGTTTGAAAGAAGGTGCTATGGTAAACATGAGGACTGCAATGAATTATGGTCTACAATTTAATCAGCTTTGGTGTTCTGCATCTGAAGACTGAAGCTATCTGTAACTTCAGTTTCAGTGCATAGATCAGCAAATGGATGATAAACAAAATAACAACCAGAGGGGGATTGGTTGTTACACACCCCAATTGCCAATGATCAGCAATATACACAACTTAACTAGAAAATGCCAGGAATCAAAGCACACTGTGTATATGTAGTAAACAGCTAAAAGAACCATGTGCAGCCTTTGAACCAAGTGTTAATCCCCAGTGCATGTAGCTCCCGCTTGCGCAGGGTCTGGGGAAGGGTCCGACCACTTTGGGTCTATTGTACGCAGCCTTTCCCTACATTTCTGTAAGAGGCTGTTTCCAGGACTTGAACCCGTGACCTCATGGTCACAAGGCAGCAGCTTTACCACTGCGCTAAGCTTTGAACCAAGTGTTAATCAAACAGAAAAAAAAATATGGGTAGTTGCTCCTTTTTTTATATGAAAAACAAATGAGATGAGAGGTTTCATCAAATATCTACTACTGCATTTGCATTCTTAACTGTAGATACCGAATTGTCAGTATTGCGAAATGCCAGAATGTTTGAAAACTTAATTAGCAAAAATAAAATATCTAGTGATGTCTGCACTGAGTGTAACAAGTATCCAGACTGTCCCAAGAACATCACAATGGATCAAATCAATATAATACCAATACTCAGGAATGCTCAAGTAAACCAGAGCATGGTAAAGGAATAACAAGAAGATGCAAAACTCAGGAAGAAAGATATGATTCTAGCAAAGAAAGGGTGACACCATAAAGAAAATCTTAGTATCACAGAATTTACTGTTACATCCTTCAGAAGACTAGGTGTGGGTGATTCTATCAGACTTCAAAATCAGTGGTGCCTGCAATTTCATGTATGACCTTGCTTATGGAACTCGTTTCAACTCTTCACTAACATGAACATCTGGGCATTCGTGCAACAACAGGAGAAGGTCCTTTGTAATTGTTTGGAGCTTGCTCTCCTCTGGTCGAAGATTATTCTTAAGAGTACTCTCGTGAAACAACTGCAGAGCACCCTGTCCTGAAATTTCTTGCACGAAGTTGTGCAAATCTTCAAGTTTTCCTCTACGCTGGGCGTCGAGCAGCCACTTTTCTTTAAGACTGTCGGAAAGACTAGCAAATGCACTGCTTGAAGGACAACAAAACGAAAATATAATAAATGAGAATGACACAAGAGGAACTTTATACGAGAAAACTGTTATTCACGCAACCAGAAATGCAATTTACCTAGTAATCCCCCGAACAAGACCCCACTTGTATCCAACATCCGCAGACTGCCTATGCCCAAGGTTGAACCCCTCTTGGGCAGCATCCTTCTGCCCTTCTGTTATACCATCCCTATAGCCCATCTACAAAGAAACCAAAAGCCTTACTTTCAAACTTTTTGGACATCACACAAATTCATGATTCATGACATCACACAAACTCTGTATCAAATTGAAGTCAAAATATTCACGTACCTTATGAAACTGGTCCTGCCTGTGGGTCCATTCTCTGTGTAAGCTGGAATCATGTCCTGTAGAATCTGAAGCATCACACCAGGAGTCATCATCTGCAGCAGCAGCATCTTCACCATTGCCTGAATCAAAATTGGTGGAAAACAATTAGCTGTGATGATATGGAATGCTATTTTTTTTTTGTTCAAACAGAAGCTACATTGTTAGAAACTGTATCCAAGTAACATACATGGCAACAAAAGACAGACAGAAGGTTGCAAAATCTAGTGATACTGCATCAGAACAAGGCTAGGGCACTATACCACAGAAAAAGACGGTGGAGATCGTGGAGAGATGGGCCCACTCATCGGCAAAGGACTTTAAAGGGACGGAGGTGGTGTTACGGTAAACATGAGGGATTATGGCCTACAATTTAATTGGCTCTGGTGTACTCAATCTGCAGCTTCTGCGGCTATCTGTAACTTTAGTTCAACGCATAGATCAGCAAATGGATGACAAACAAAATAACCATGAGAGGGGGCACCGGTTATTTCACACCGCAATTTACCCAGGATCAGCAATGCCCGCTAGATTTATGTCATGTACTCCAATACACACAACCTAACTAGAAAATGCCAGGAATCAAATTGGATAGGAATTGAAACAGGATGCACGCGCACGCGCACTGGCCGAAGCCTAAGAACTCCTACCTGGTTCTGTTAGAAACTTGTGAGTGATATACTATACTTATCATGTCGTCGTGAAGAACAGACCTCCCCTCCCAGGAGATATTCTGCATATGCGATCAGCAGATAAAATTATCATCATTCGGCCCTCATGTGTAACATCCAGAAATCCACAAATGCTCCTGGGCCCCTGTAACACAACTAGCCCCCCGTACGCACATATCCTATCCTATACCTCTACCGTACACACTACTATGTGTAGTTGCTCTGTTATCTGTTCTAGGCTGTGGCTGTCAAACAAAAATAGCTTCCTGAAAAAGAAAATTTTGAACCCCTCCTATATACCTCTACCGTACACACTACTCGTACTCTCTACTCTCTACTGCTGCTCTACTTGGTGATAGCCTCGCCAACGTCGAGCTTCACAAAACGGCGGAAACGCCGGTAAACTGGCGATATGGGACTAAACATGTACCAGCCGCAGCACGGCATCCTCCTACCACAGTGCACGGTCGACGCCGGCGCCTCCCGTCGCTCCGCAGGTCGCGCGTGGCCACCGAGGGGATCCAGTACGGCGGCCTCCATCCCCCTCGTCGTCTCCTGTCCCCGGCGACCTCCGCTGCCGTATCCCGCTCCAGCTGCCGGCTTCACCGCAATGGATCGGCGAGTGAACCGCGGCTTGGAGGGGGCCGACTGGTGGAGCCGGATTCCGGCGGGGTGGCCGGCGCTGTGTCAGATTTGGGGGTCGAGTAAGAAGAGGACGAGGCAGCTCGCGTCTTTTTTTTTTCTTTTCTTTTTTTACTTTTTGAGGCAGCTCGCATCTGTATCTCCTGGCCTGGCTACTGGGAGCCCATGTCCATGTGCGCCTATTGCGGGCCTTGCTGGACACGGCCGGGTAAATTCAGGCCCAACAAGCTGTGACCTCTCTGTATTTCTTCAATCAAAGGATAAAACAAATATTGCTCTTTTCTCATAATAACTTGGGGGCCGCTACGCGTCGGCCGGCGGGTTTTTTCAAAAGATCCGCCGCCTCGCGAGTCGCACAATTCAGTGGCTCAACGTCTCCCACTACTTCACAACAAAGGTTTTGTTGCAGAAACATTTGCAACAAAGGTAAAGTTGCAGAATATTTTTTTTGCAAATAGGTTGTGTTGCGGGATTTATTTTTTTGCAACAGAGTTCTTGCCGTAGATTGTTTTCCAACAGAGATTTGGTTGCAGTTTTTCTTTTTTTACAACAGAGCTGATGTTGCATAGCTTGTCTAAGTTGTAGTGGTCGTCTGCCGCTATGATTTGCAACACCGCTGCTGTTGCAAGAAAAGGTAAAGGGCACATGATAGGCAAGGGAAATAACGGACTGTGTGCTAGCGTGCGTGACAACGCATGGATCAAAGCATTTCCCTAGTAACTTTGCTTCTTCTCGTTTTTTGCAAGAAACCCATAGTTTTGTGTGCATGTGCGTGTGTGTTTCTGCCGGTGCATGGTAGATACGTGCTATTTTGTGAATTCGCGGCTTTTGATTTTGACATTTTCTGTTACACATGATTTTTGTGACATAGACGCGAGCTTTTCTCCTTCTTGCAAAATAAAGGAGAAACAACTGATTGTGAAATGGATAACCAACTACAGTCAAGTAATAACGGAAATCGCATCATAAGGGTTCAAACATAATATATTTTTCATGTTGACAGCGACCTATAACATCATATATAACTATAATTCATTCACAGTAAACTTCACAAACGATTATTTCACATGCTTTTTTTTCATTTGTGAAACAGACCTGTCCTTTCTGCTAAATATGAAGTCTTTTGTGCTTCCTCCTAGCATGCCATATCACAAATCACAAAAGAAGAAGAAAAAAAAGCAATAAAGTCTTCCATTTTCAAAGAAGAGAATGGGCAGAAGAAGAAACACATCAGCTTTTAGTTGGAAAAAAATATACTGTCCTCACTGTGATATTTGGCATGCACAAGTTGTCCTGATGCTTCACAAGCTTATAATATTATCAAGGTTTTCATGCCATGGTCATGAGTATGCCTGCTACTACTGTAGTAGTGTAGTTCTGCAATACTAGTTGCTACACCTCTCATGGATATATGATGGGTTTAAGAACAGATGGCAGGCCAAACACTGGTAAGAAGATAACACTGGCACAAATGACAACCACAGCATGTCATTCCATACTAGTTAATAACACTGGGTTGCACTGCTATCCAAACCAACTCACTCTCACATAACTGAAGGTTCACCAATCTATGATCACCAGAGACTGTTCCAGGCAGCGAAAAAGAGCTCGAAAAAAGAAGAAAAACTTTTAATAATCTACCGCGATATCACCATCAAGCACAGCTCTCAGAGTAGCGAGACTCTAGTTGACAATGATGTCAGATGTTCCACGAGAAGCCGCCGTCTCCCGGCTGCTCCCCCATGAACAGCCCGCTCTCCACGAGTTCGTGGGAGATGAGATGTTCCAGGTCGTCCATGTCGTGCACAGACTCCGCCTTTGGGGTCGCCGCCGCATTGCCGCCAGAAGCGGCCGGGTTGCTGCTCACTGACTTGAAACTGCTGCTTCGCTGGACCATGCCAGCTCCGCTGTTGATCAGATTACTAGGCCCCGTCATACCCATCGGAGCGGCACCCTTTGCTGTGCCGTTATTCATGTGCTGTGCCTGCTCTGCGCTAGCAGCGCTGTTGGTGACCGCGGCTCCGGATGTGAGACCACCATTTGCATTGGGAGTGCTAGGAGACTGCTGCTGCGGCTGCGGCTGTTGATGTTGCTGCTGCTGCGGCTGTTGATGTTGCTGCTGCTGCGGCTGTTGATGTTGCTGCTGCTGCGGCTGTTGATGTTGCTGCTGCTGCGGCTGCTGCTGTTGCTGTTGTTGCTGCTGCTGCTGATGGTGTTGCTGCTGCTGCTGATGGTGTTGCTGCTGCTGCTGCTGATGATGATGATGAGCAAGAGCGCGACTATTGGTATTCTTGGCTTCTTGCAGCAGCTGATTGATCACATGCTGCTGGAATTGTGGACTAGCACCCAGGCCTTGGAAACTGTTATGCTGGTGCTGGGGCATACCTTGCTGGAATGACATGGGATGCTGGAATTGCCCAAGCTGAGACGCACGGAACGATCTAGATGCTTCCAGCTGAATGCCACTGTGCACTGCTGTAGGACCTTTGAAGATACTCGATGCCTCCTGCTGAAGCAAACTTTGATTTGGGCTCGAGCCTCTAAGCATATTCTGGTAATTATTTAGCGCAGCAGCATTCTGAGATGCCTCCTGCTGGAGCAAACCCTGATTTGCGCTTGAGCTTCTGAACATATTCTGGTAACTGTTCATTGCCGCAGCATTCTGTGATGCCTCCTGCTGCAGCAAACCCTGATTTGCACTTGAGCTTCTCAGCATATGTTGGTAATTGCTTTGTGCTGCAGGATTCTGCGGATTATTACTAATTGCTCCAACACCTGGAACCTCGTTATTCACATGGGGGCTCATTTCTGTTTTGACTGCCTTTGAGTCATGCAAATTCTGCACCGTGAGCTTTGGTCCAGCAGTTTGCTTGGGATAGTTCTTCAGGCCCTCTGCAGATGAACAGGCAAAATAGTAAACATTTAAACTATCTCACGGATCAATGGGCAAAGCAGGGTCACTATCATCACAAATGTTTCAGTTGTTATGATTTGCTGTTATCAGCAGCAAATATGATGAAGCCCTAAAGGTGGCATACGATGTTTAGCTCCACACTGTTTGCATCACAACCAATTTGTACATGTTCAAGCTCACAGTCCGCATCTCTCACTAGTTCAGACATTGGATTACAACCAAATTTGCATGATATTAGCTGAGTTTTTGGCTCAGCTGGAGTTTGAACATAGTTTCTATTCATGTAGATGTTTCTTATGAAGTACTAAATCCGTACCAAAATATAAACATGTTTGTAGGCTAGCCTACACAAATGTTTATATTTTGGTATGGAGGTAATACAATAGATCATGCATTATGGCTTAACTTTTTGGAAGAAACCAAAATGCTATGCTTAGTTCTACCATATTCATGAGAATCACTAATCAAAACTGTTTTATGGAAACTAAATACAACACCTAGTAGGTACTAAAGACGATTGGTGTATGTGCATGCTCCTACCTATAGGGCCGAGCTTGTTCTTGTGGCTGAACTCAATTAGATCCTTCATGTGATTCACCACCTCTGATATCTGCCAAGAGGACATAAGAAATCAACGTGCCATAATGCACATATACAGAATAAAACCATATAATGCACGCCATGTGGAAAATATCAAGACTACAAAATATTGAACAAATAGGAAGGTAAATACTACTTAGGGAACTCCAGTTACCTGCAAACAGCGAACATATCTTTTAGAAAGACCATGTTCATTTAGGCTGTGGTGATCAATATTTTTCGCTAGTTGACGTGATGCTGATGCAAACCTATAAATTTCATACAAAAAAAGAATTTACATGTAGTGATTAGAATATCAGAAATTCAACTCTAGAGAGAATCAACTACATATTTGTGTGACTTTAGTTTTACTAACTCGTTGCAAGCCTTTTGTGCCTCATCGTTCGATAGGCCAGCAGGTCCATTTTTAGTGACAGTAGCTTGATAACTCTGGGTAGCACGCAGCATATGTGTAACCTGAAAAAACAAAAAGCAGGTGCATAAGAAATATATAGAAGGGTACTAAAGTTAAAGCACATCTCACAAAGCCACAGATTAAGATTTATAATTATGTGGACTGGTTGAATGCCTGTGCTTTACCACTTCCTACAAAGTAAAAAATAAATCCATTTGGAAGAAAAATTTATGAAAAAGACAGGAAGCTTTCAAATTGCAAAACCATAAAATAATCATAGTGATTTAGAACCACAAAACAAGATGGCAGAGATGGTTTAGAGATGTCCCTACTTGTAGCAAGTAATTTTGGAAGGTGCTATGGCAAACATGAGGATTGCAATGAATTATGGCCTACTCTAAAGGTGGAGTATAATTTAATCGTCTTTGGTGTTTCCGCCTGCAGCTATCTGTAACTTAGTTGAGTAGACAGTTATAAGCAAATGGGTGATGAACATAGTAACCGTGGGAGGGATCTGGTCTTTTCACACCCCAATCACCCAGGAGAAGCAATGCCCATTAGATTTACGTCATAAACACAAAACTACAAGATGCCAGGCATCAAATCACACTGTGTATATGTAGGCGACAGCTCAACCATATGCCTTTGAACCAAAGGTTAATCAAATTGGAGATGGAACAGGAATCCCATACTGGTCTAAGAGCTTTACCTGCTCTGTTAAAAACTTGCGAGTGACATACTCGTCGTGTTTCCGTGAACAAAACTCCCAGGACATAATCTGCATATGCAATTCAGCACATAAGAATGATTCACATTTCGAGATATCCACAAATCCACAAATGTTCAAGAAAGGACACCCAAAAGGTGCTCTGGTATGGGCTAGCTACTACAACTAGGAACATACCTTTAGTTCTGGAGTGAATATTATTCTCAGTTGTCCCTCATGTGTGACATGTTGGTGATCGTAGATGCTCTTCTGAACAACTTTAGTATGCTCCAGGAGCAGCAGTCCGTTGGGCAACCGGAACTCGTTCGGCATGTCAAGGAATAGATATTCATCCTTAACACCGTGGTCAAATCTAATTTGACAGAGTCTAGGAAGTATTTCAGAGGTAGCCTCTGTATAGTAGATAAGAGAAAGGGGGGAAATTGGGTGAGCTCAAAAATAATACATATTGATATTAAATTGCAGAGGAGAACTTAAAATCCTATTTATGAGAATTGCACAATGAAGAGGCAAAACAGAAAGAGTCCCAAAAACAGGCAGTCAAGGTGTTCATCTAAAAAACAGGAGGGGCAAAGCGCATGATAACAGAAAGAAGGCTTTGCTGTGGAAGAAATAAAATGCCAACACTATGAGGCTATTCTTCATTCATGACAGTAACACACTATTATGATAAGGTATTGAGTACTGCTCCAGAGAGTTAACAAATTCACAAGATACTTTTATTTGCACTCTTGATACTTAATGGCTTCCTTAGAATTCTGTAAAGCTACATTTATTTGCACTCTTGATGCTTAATGGTTTAATGGCTTCCTTAGAATTCCGTAAAGCTACATTTATTTGCACTCTTGATGCTTAATGGTTTAATGGCTTCCTTAGAAAGTAATACTGTTGATTGTCTTCTGTAAAGCACAAGACATGTACAAAAATATTGAACTTGGCAAATAGAGGAATAACAGAATAAGCACAAACAAATGAGCATTCATACTCAGTGAGCAATCTTGAAGGGAAATGTGCAAACAATCAAGGATATAACATTTTACCATATCCTTTCCCCGAATGTGTATTACAAATATCACAACGCCATGTACCCTGTAACAAGGAAAGAATAGGAGTGTGAAATTTCATAGATCTTATACAACATCAAGGAATAAGTACCCTGGATATCGACCATGCATGCAGAGCAGACAAAGAATCAGCTTTATCAGCTATCATTGGGTTTATTACACAAAATAGATATATACAATTAAAATAGCCATTGCAGGACGGTTTCAAAGTTTCAATTAAAATAACTAGTGCAGGCTAAAACAACAAATATTTCCTCAAGAGGCTACACATACAAATTATGTTTCTCACTGCCATCAAAGGTAATTGATAATAAACAGTGTTGATTGTTGAATAATCCTAGCAGAACTTTAAAAAGATGGTGTATGATACTATATAAACATTTATTCAACATAATTTCAGATATGAAATTTTTACTAACCGGGGATGTCTGTGGAATAGCAGCTGAGGTATTCCCTGGTTTTTCATATGATGACACACACCATCTCTCTCTTGATCGTGGTGCAAAATATTCATCAATGAGCTTCCTCCAGTATGTTATGGGATTATTCTACAAGAAAATTTTGAGTAAATTGTACTTCCATTGTTGTGTACCTTGTAATAAATGTATGAAAATACAGAAACTCACATCTGGCCGGTAACGCTTGTGATACAAATATTGCATTAACCTTCGAGAACAAAGCCCACTCTCAACGGGAGTCCTAACAGGTCCAGCTAGCTCAATTCCAGGCTGTGCTGGCGGCGGCCTCAACTGTGGCTGCCGAGGTATGCCAACTTGAGAATGTTGATGCTGAGGAAATTGTTGCGATAACTGATGCTGCTGTTGTTGCTGAATTTGTGCCAGTTTGTGCTGCCGGATCAAGGCTTGAAGCTGTGGGTTATGTTGGCCCTGGAGATGAAGAGAACTCTGACCTTGGAGCAGCTGTTGAATCAACTGTTGTTGCAAGATATCATCTTGCCGAATATCAACTCTTGGCTTCTTTTGAGCATGAAATGCGGCGGCAGCATCAATCACAGGTTGTGATGTTACACTACATGCTCTCCGCTTCTGCATCTGCTCTTGGGGTGGACTTTGCTGCATGATGGAGCCATCAATGACTGAAGAGCCAGAAATGTTATTGGACGAAAACGACATCGGAGAGGCAGGAAGGCGCATGAATGAATCAGCATTCATGCTCGTACTTTGCTGAAACTGGGCACCTCCAGAAAGTGATGAGTTGCCATCGGTCACCAAAGAGCTAACACCAATGCTTGGCCCAGAGGAATTTGTAGTACTAACTGGAAGGCTACCATTCATGTCCCTGGGAACAAGTCCAAGGTTGGAGCGTGGGGCCCCGGACATGGAGGTCAGCAGGGTTGAGACTGAACCATCACCTTGAAGAATCTTGCTTAATGGGCTAGAACGTCCCTGGAAACTAGCAAGGATCTTCGGATACTTTCGCTGGAAACTGCAAAGTGTAATTATCAGTAATTTTGAAGTAATGCAAGCAAATCAAGAAAACAGTCACCACAAAATTTCTCAGCCAATGAGCTTATGAACCAACAGCCAGGATGCATAATTCAAAGTTACTAACTTCTAAGTCTCAAAATTAGGAGGACCCGTTTCAGGACATCAATGATAAAAATAGCCATCATCAAAAGGCAAGTGTTAATCCAATCTAAGAGATGAAATACATACATCGACTTATCTTCCAAAAAGAATACAGGTTATATGGCCAACGTAAAAGAAGCCAGAAAGAACACAAATAGAGAGGAAACAGGGCAAGAGAAGTTGACCGAGACAGGATATTTCATTTGAATTACTAACTAGCACATAATACAATCAATGCAAATTGCAACTACACGCTCGCATGATCAAGTTCCTAACAGCAAAGAGAGTTGCTTTCTATTCACCCTGACAAAAGGAAAGCACAAGACAAAGGGAGCTGGTAGTGAGAAAAGTTGAGCGATGTACAGTCTCATGCAAGCTTGCAAGATATCACAAACCAAACAGTAAAAAAGAGAAGGTAAGAGAAAATCACAGGAACACAAACACACCTAGTTCAATTAGAAGAAAATACAATCTTGCATGATCACCTGCCACTTTGTTTGGATATTTAACTACAGAAGACTATGAAGGACTGCGACTAAAACAAGAAACCCTGATGATAAACAAAAACTGCTTCAAAACCTAACTAAAAGAGGACACAGCAGATAGACTGCCTAACCTCAGAAACTGGAAGAGAAGGTCAATGTAATGAATAAAAAGATTTAACTCGCCAAGGAAAAGAAAAAAAATACAGAAAGGAGACAAATTGTATCCTTCAATGCAGAAACAAGCTGTCATTTTTTAAGGTGGTCATCGGTTACAGTGAAATATTCCACAATAACACAATTTGGATACGAGTGTTAACTTCTGCCGCAGCTCTCTTAGAGGTGATTGATTTATTTTCCCCTGCTGGTTCCCAAAAATTGGTTAATTTCTTTCTCGAAATCGCCACACCCCACGCCAGGTGGGGCCCAGATGTCGGTAACTCCAAGGGAGGAAGCTACATGAGCTCGCGCGACACGGACCGAACAAGAGAGAACCCGTGGGCCCACGTGTCAGTGGCGTGGCTCCCTCTAATGTAACGTAAAAGAAAATCACAGGTACACAAACCCACCTAATTCAGTTAGAAGATACCCTAAAAAAAATTCAGTTAGAAGAAAAAATACAACCTTGCATCATCAACTGCCACTTGGTTTGGAATATTTAATTACAGACTATGGAGGACTGCAACTAAAACAAGAAACCCTGATGATAAACAAAAACTGCTTCAAAACCTAACAAAAACAGGGCACAGCAGATAGACCGCCTAACCTAAGAAGCTGGAGAGGAGGTCAAAGTAATGGGAATAAGAAGATCTACCTCACCAAGAAAAAGACAAAAAAAAATACAAAAAGGAGATGAATTGTATTTTAAGGTGGTCATCAGTCACAGGGGAATTCAAAGATTCATTGAAGGGGGGTGAGCAAATTTCTGCAACAACACAAATTGGATACTGCGCGTTAACTTGTGCCGCGGCTTTCTTAGAGGTGATTGATTATTTCGCCCTGATGGTTCCCCAAAATCGGTTCCACGCCGCATTGTGCCATGACAGAGCTCGCCCCTAACTAACTCCACACCAGCTCGTAGTACAAAAGCTGCAGGCAAACCGATGCTACTGCCGACCTACACAGGTAGAGAAAGAGAAGGCAAAACTTTGAGAGCTCCCCAACAACTCAAGCAACATCAGAGGCAGTATTCCTCTCAAGATCCAGAGAATTTGTGGGTTCGGAGAAATTCGACGCTCTTTCCAGCTCTCGCTTTTGGTGGGCTCTACACCTTTCCTAGCGCAAGAAGAGGATTTTTTTTTCCGCCCCAAATTCCCGGCGCCGCCGCATTGGGCCGTCTCCACGGCGGAGAATCCCCCCTGTTCGCCCCCGCCGCATCAAGAACGCGCGCGGGCGCGAATCCCCTCGAAGCAGCCGTGCGGATTGAGGCCGGGCCATGAGTCGAACCAATCTACTAGTACTACCAGCAGCGCAGATATCACCAACCGAGTGCGGTGCGGAGAAATCCTCACCTCGGGAGCGAGCTCGCCGGCGGCGCGGTCGTGGCCGGCCGCTGTTCGTCCTCCTCCGCGACGCTGCCGCTCGTTGGTCTCGTGCTCGGGATATTATTCTGGCGTTTGCTTTCCCCTTTTTATTCTAGCGTGGTTCTTATTTCTTCTCCTCCGCTTCTGGTGGCTGCGTGCGGGCGGCGGCGTCGCCGGCGGGCGGGCGAGGGCGGCCGGGTTAAATAGATTCGCGGGGGGTGCGACCGGGGCCGGGGCCGTGGTGACCGCCATTGACGGGTCGCGCGGGGCCCACCCGCGCCATCCCAGCCCTCCGATCCGGATCCAACGGTGGCCACTCCCACGTGGCCGCCCGCGATTGGCCGGGTGGTGGGGACGCGCGACCGGGATCGGGGAGGTCGGCCCGCGCTGCGCGCACGCGGGCCGGCGCACACCGCGCGGCACGCGGGCCAGGTGGGGCCGCTCCGTCAGCGGCGCGGACGGTGGGTGGGTGCGACGGGACCGTGTGCTCCGAGCGGAAAGCCACGAGCGCGAGCGCGGGTCGCGCGCCGTGGGCCCAGAAAGAACCCGCAGGCCCACGCGTCAGCGGCGTGGGTCGCTTTACGGCTGGCCGCGAGCTGGTGCGCGAAATAAACGGGGGGTTTCTTTTCAGCTGGGAGGAGGGCTACGTGCACGCCGCCTCAGCCAACTGACCTGCGGGCCGGGAAGCTTCCCGGCCCCGCGTGTCAGCGCGGGTGCAAGGAGGCGGGTGCGTGTAGCTTTCCGCCCTTTTTCCTTCTCGGGCCGACTGCTGCACATCATTTGCCCAGGGGCGAATTCGCTACGCGCACGCGGGGTCGGGTCGCTTGCTTTCTGGGGCGGTTGCTTTGCGAGGGGGGAGAAGGAGGGTGGGGCCGGCTGTTTGAGTTTGACTAGTATCGTACGATTATTATTATTATTTTGTGCTTAATAAGGTGATAATTATGGTGTGCTAGGCTAGGCTGGGCCGACCATCGTAGGGGTCGCTTTGGCTGATTATTGTGGCTCACATGTTTGTGGAGGGAGGCGACGTGATCATAGGACTGGTAGGCGTTTTGGTACCAACAACAACAACGAGAAACAAAACATATACACAATGGCAGGGTCTTATCAAACAAAAACTATGCATTAGCTTTTCTCAAAAAAAAAAATGTCTTGGTTGATTGATGGGCATTGCACATGTTTATCTGTTGCGCGGAACCGAAATGTTTCACCGATAACTTCACGGAAAGGCCTACGAATTTGTGCATGGTTAGTCAAGAAACTCATGGGCTCGGAGAGCGGGTTGTAATGCTTTTGTCATCGTGGTCGAATGCTTTTGTCGCCAACATATGAGCCTCCGAGGTCGTTTTGGTCAAGGCCGGTACATTCCCATTCACTTCATTGCTTGTCATCGTCGCTTTAGTCATCTTCGAAACGCTAGCACATCATCCTAACCCTAGCACTGGCCGTCATGGATCTTGCATTGATCGCATGATGGAGCGGTTGAGACTGATCGGGATGACTCATTGATTTGGCTTGATTGGCCAAACATTACTGAGCGGGGATCCTAACCCTAACCCTAGCCCTAGCCGTCACGTTCTTGCATCTGTGTCCTGACCGAGCGGGGATCAAGACGACTCGTTGTTTGGCTTTGGTGGCCAAGCATTACATATTTTTTTCCTTTCCTTTTATAATCCACCCCATCACTAGTTGTTGTGTATTTTATGAATGTAGTGCCCATGGAATACATCGCCAGCCTGATGGGTGTGCCTTTCTTGTCAGTTTGGGGACCGTTTCTTGGAAAATACCACATTGTGCCAACAAGTTCGTTAAATATAGGGTATTTCATAAAAAAAATCTCAAATTATGTAGTTCCCTTGGTTAAATGGTGTACTGGGGTGGTCGTTATAAGAATATCCCATGACGATGGGGGTTGGTACTCATTCTTGCTCTAGGCTAAGCAACTCCATTCGTGGATGGTTCGGCGGCCTTCGATATGTGGACAACTCGCTTTTTTCTGGAGCATACGTGGTGTATTAAACACTACCCCCGTCCTAAAATATTTTGGGATGGAGCTAGTATTTGTCGGTTGTGTCTCCATCTGAAGATTGTTTTGTTTTCATATTCTTATGGTGCTTTATCCGTGGTGGAGGGATACTTTGACATTTTGCTAGTTTCAAAACATTGTTTCAGTTTTTTTTGCAGGAAACATTGTCTGAGTTAGGAAAATAATATCTTGGTTCATCGGCGGGCATTGAACATGTTTATCTGCTGCGAGGAACACAAATTTCTCACTGAAAACTTCATAAAAAATGCCTAGGAATTGGTGCGTGGTTAGTCTGAAACGTATCTTCCTTGAGATAATGTTCTAGCTGCCCTCGCAGCGGCTTACTCATGGGCCATATCTAAAAGAGACGACAAAACATTCGACCGCGACACTCGCTCGAACTCAACATGAAAATGAATGTTTTGTCGTCAACGCATTCATCTTCGAGGTTGTCTTACCTCGATCGATACATCCACTTCACTTCATTGTATGTCGTCGTTGCTTCAATCGCTTTCGAAATGCTACCACAACATCCTAAACCTAACCCTAGCCGTCATGGGTCTTGAATTTGTCTATTGACGGAGCAGGATCGAAATGACTCATTGATTTTGCTTGAGTGGCCAAGCATTACATACTTGCTTTTCCTTTTTATAATCCACCTCTCGTTGTGTATTTTACGAATGTGATTCATGTGGAATTCATCGCCAGTTTGACGGGTTGGCCTTTCTAGTCAGTTTGGAAGCTGTTTCCTGAAAAGGAGCACCCCACAGTGTCTAACAAGTTCGCTAAATATAAGGTATGCTGATCTGAATATTTCTCAAATTGTGTACTGCCCGTGATTAAATGGCATAGTGAGGCGGTCGGGAAAAAGAATATCCCATGGTGACCAAGGTTGGTAGTCATTCTTGCTCTAGCGTGAGCAACTCCATTTGTCGACGGTTCGGCAGCCTTTGATATGTGGATGACTTGCTCTTATGAGGTGTATTACATATTGTCAGTTGTGTTTCCAACTGAAGATTGTGTTTTTTTTTTGCATAAGTTCTGGTGTTTTCCCTGTGGTGGCTACTTCGACATTTTGCTAGTTTCTTTGTTTATTTTCCGTTGTTTATTTGTTGTTCATGTTGCTTGCAAGTTGTTTTTCGGTATCTTGTACCCGCCGTTCGAGAGTTTTCTTAAATTAAAATTTGGCATTGTCGTATCATTTTCTTTTTTTTTGTGTGCGAATCGGCATTGTCTTTTCTTGTAAGGAAAAAAATTCTTTAAGAGTGCAAGTGAAATTCACTCGAACAAAAAAGAAGAGATGAAGGTATTTGCGATCGATCGGTCGAGTGCGTGCGTCCCTGGGTTAGCGATTGGTAACCCCTGGAGATTAGCCAGTTACGTGTACAGTTGGGCATGCGAATTAGGATGGCAGCACATCCATCCATCCATCCTTCGCGAGGACGGCACACGTGAGCGCGTGACGAGGCGGAGGTCAATTAGTCGCCAATCCATCGCTCTCGTCCTGCACATGCGCTTGCATGAGATTCGTCTCCATCGCGTACGGCGTACCTCTACCGCCCATTTTACACGCATCACCCCACCAAAAGGGTTTTCCACGTAGAAAACAAATCATTATCCTGGCTTTGTTGTGTGTGTTTCTAATACCTCTAAGTAAAACCAAATAAACATATATGGTTGCCACCGTACTACATATACTCCTAATTACTTCTTTTTTGAGGAACAAGTTAAGTCACGAAAATTTCCTGGCTGCAGTCTGCACGGTTAAAATGCTCCAATATTCGTTTTTTCTTTTCTTTTCAGGCCGTGCTCCCGCGGCTTGCTCGAGCCTCGCATCGGACATGCGTGTGTGTTGCTTCGGGACGTCCTATTCAGCGCGTTCAGCGCCGCTGAATCAAA
>NC_057812.1:27380770-27388015 GCF_018294505.1 Triticum aestivum
GACAAATATTTAAGGACAATTGTAGCCGCGATCACAAATTTAAAAAGTTCACTAATTGCTCTCAAAAAGTAAAGGTTCACGTATTCAAAAAAATTCAAGAAAAATAGAAAAAGTTCACCAATTCGAGGAAAAAGTTCGCTAATTTCAGAAAAGTTAACGAATTTGAAAAAGTTCACGAATTGAAAAAGTTCATGAAATTTTTGAAAAAGTTCAAGAAATGCAAAACAGTTCAAGAAAACTGAAAACAATTTCTCGATTTTCAAAAAAAGTTCATACATTTGAAAAAAATTCATCGATTTTGAACAAAAGTTCATGAATTTTGAAAAAGGTTCCTTGATTTGATAAAAACTTCTTTGAAATTGAAAAAAGTTCATCGAATTTCAAAAAAGTTCATCAAACGTGGATCAGAGTAGAAAAAGAGCACATCAAACTTAAAGAATCATAAATTTAGAAAAAAATCACGAATTTTGCAAAATCGCTCATTAGACGAAAACAAAAAGGATGAGAAATAAATAAAAAGAATAAACAAACTAAGCAACGAAATAAAACGGAAAAAATGAACTATCTAAACACTTGTGGGATAATAGTTTGGTGATTAAAGCGTTGTGCATGCCACGAAATTGGTTTGTGGTTTAACGTTTCGAAAACATGAAGGAAATTATAAATGGGTCGGCCCAGTTTGGAAGGCTGCAGGCGCCCGTTTGCAAAATGCATGCGTCTGCAGCGCCAAATAGGGATCTCTTTTTCATACATCTGTTCATTAAAAAATGTTTTATCTCTTGAACCATGCGTCCAAATACCAAACCGTTTTCACCGTTGGATTTCTTGCGCTGAGATTTTCGAAACTCAATCTCATGCTAATAGGTTTCGGCGACTTTTTCCAGAAAAAATGGAAAACCAAAAAAACCAAGACCAAAAAGTAAAAACGGGAAAAGCCAAGAAAAAACACAAAACCCGTAAAAGCTGGCAATAAAAAAACTAATATAAAAAATAAACTAGGCCCCGAAAGCACGGCTGCAGGTTTCATCTTTTTTTTTTTGAAAACACAAGCCATGCTTCTCATGGAAGCGATTATTTTTAGAGCACAATTGTATTTGGACAAAATTCTCTCTCCAAAGCTTAGGGAAAAGCAGGCAAAATTTGAAAAAGCGAAACCCGAAAAAGCATACATAAAGATAAAAAAAATCCAGAGAGAGTGTCCAACACGCAATACGTGGTGGTGGCTAGACGAACCACTTGACGCGCTTCCGCACAAAAAAATGACCCTTGCGAAACTCCTGGCGAAAAAATGACCCTTGCGGGAACCCTCCGAGGGCAGCGGTTGGTTAGTTGCTCCCTTTTTTCACCCTCTGCATGGGGTGGGGGGGGGAGCTAAAGTGTTCTCCTATTTGTGAGCATTCAACAGTCCTACAAATGGGCCGGCCCATTAACAAAGAGGGAGCATCAATCGTTACCTGAGTGGCTGAGTGGGTGGCTTTTGGAAGGTTCCTGAGTGGGTTTGTATCTTTTTTTTTCAGCCAAACTTTCTAGTTTCGAGTGTTTATTATGTGTTTCTTTCAGCGATTTTCTTTAGTTTTCTTTAACCTTTTTTTTTGGTTTTCTATGTTGGTTTCAATGGTTCTTGTTTGGTTTTTCTATTTTTATTGGGTTTCTTTGTTTTTTCTCAACATGTCTACTTTCTCTATTTCTTCTCCATACCCGCCGTACATTTTTCGTATACAACATAAACATCTTTTAAATACATGATTAACATCTTTTCAAATATGTATAAAGATGGCTACTTTTTTCATATACATTGTACATTTTAAAGACATATGAAATATTCTTAAATACATTTAACATTTTTTAAATACATGACTATTTCAAATATATATTCTGATGTCTAACTTTTTTTAATAGACAGTCTACATTTTTTATACATTTGAAACAGTTTTAATACATGTTTAATATTTTCTGAATACATGATTACCATTTTTATCAGACACATATTTTTGAAAAAAAAAATCGAATATGTCTCAAACATTTTTTAAACACACGGTGAGACATTTTTCTGAATGATAGAAAACATTTTTTTATAAACTACCTGACATTTCTTACATGGTATAAACATTTTTTTTATAAATGTCAACATATTATTTCGAAATTCATGAACATTACTTTTAAAGTACGTACATTTTTGTAATGGCACGAAACATTGTTTAACTTTGTATAAAAAATTTCTGAAAAATTTCACGTACAAATTTTGGAACATGAGAACATTTTTAAGATGCCATGAAACCTTCTCTTTGAATGTTATGAATAGCTTTAAAAATTAAGGTATTTTTTATAATGTGCAAACATTTTTGTTAATATTTTTATTTAAATTTAAGTTGTGAAATATAGGCATTAGAATATTGGGTCGCGCTATTCGTCACCCTGGGTGAGGAATAGTTATTCTTCACCCCCTCTATTTTACTATCAATGCACCGTAATTTTACGTTCCGTAAGTTTTGTCTTATTTCTGACGCAAAAAGGGACCGTAAGAAAATATATAATCACCGTAAAAAAATTATGTTATGTAAAATTACAAAGGTAAAAACATAGTCTAAAGTACACATAAACTTCAAATGTTCTTGTCTTATGACCTATATTTTTATTTTCTTATGTCAAATTTTACCTAGTGAACCAATAGGAATGTAACTATTTGAATTCCAAACGTAATTTAATTATGAAATGATCGTAAGATTTACCTCCGGTGAAGAATAACTTATGTTGCACCCTGGGTGATGAATAGTAACACTATTAGAATATTTTCAAAAATATGAAAAAAAATAAATAAAAAAAGGGAACCAATGGGTAACAGAGGAGAAAAATGAACCTGTGAAGGAACCTACTTGGGCCGGCCATTTGTGGCGACGGGAGGGCGCCCTTGCGGCGAGGTCAGGCTTCGTCTCGCAGGAAGCGAGGTATAGCGGCAGCCTACGTGAGGCACCATCCCTGTTTTACCCTCGAACGGTCGTCAGGAGCAGCAACAAACACCATGGATTGTGGCCCGCCCCGCCCATGAGAAGAAAAAACATGCTTTCGTTCACCTGCCGAAGAAAATAACTCTGAATAACTGTGCTAAAGTCAACGTGAATGGGGCCGATTCGCGAGAGAGAATTTGCGGGGTTGCAACTGCTATTTGTTGTGATCACTGATCAGAATGGGAAGCATCTCAGGGCGTCAGCGCTTGCTCTTCCTGGCGTCATCGATCCCGCATCCCTTGAAGGCTGAGCATGTTGGGAAGCCCTTGCATTGGTTGATGACTTGTATCTAGAGGTTACATGTTGCTTCAAATTGCCTTAGTGTTGTACAAAAACATAAGACGCAGGAAGTGGAGGAAGGCATGAACCTATAGTCAGAGATATAAACTCCAAGAGATCCTTAATCTCTAGATCAAAGTCTGACATGTTTGGCTGGGACAACCTATGATTCTATTTGTATCCCTATGTTGCTTGATCGATCAAACCTAGCAGGTTGTTTTCTAAATAAATAAATAAACCTGCCGACCCGTGTTCTCCTTCTGTATAAATATTTTGCCGTATTGTTAAGTATTCTCCTCTAGTTTTTTTCTCTATCTAGAAGTGGATGCGGCGGCGGGCGGTAATTCGGTTGCTTCATTTTAAATTTATAATATCCGCAAATTTTTATTGTTGGCAGTAGATGATGGATGGAAGGAGTTTTGCACGTCTGATTCGTTGTATACATGCATAATCACAACGAGGATAAGGAAGCACATCAGGAATTTCCATAGAAATTACCGTGGAATTTTTTTGACGGTACCAACAATGGATCAGACATCCGATTTACAGGAGCAGCATGTCTCGTCTATAGCAACCTTTGCTCGGCATCAAATCACACATACGGGATACCCTGGAAATCATTCCTAAATTAAATCTATATACCGAGATGCGTGCAGTCCTGCACCACGCAGGCGCCGTACCATGGACCTTCCCAGGAAACCATGCCCTCTCGTCTTCCTGACGACCGTCCTCCTCGTCCTCGCAGTTCTTGGCCCATGCGTTCTCGCAGATGGCAGCAAAGATGTCGGTATGTCACGCCCTTTCTCCGTGCACGGAGCTGGTGTTTGTTTGCATCATCAACACGTACGCGCATCAAGTGCAAGTTGATTTTTCATATGTTTGCTGCATGCAGGAGCTAATAACGGGACGCAAACCCCCGAGGTCGGGCGGGCCAACTTCACCGTCAGGAACGCCGCCGGCTGCGCCCCCGGCCAGCCCGGATGGCACCCCCCAGGCAACGGATACGGCCAGCCCGGAGGCAACGGGTACCATCAGCCGTGGACGCCGACGCCGCAAGTGCGCAGCCCTATCAGGAGCGCCGCCGCCGCCGACCACCGGCACGGGCATTGCGCGGCGGGCTTCTCTGTATTCCTCCTTGGTGCCACCGCCAGCTGGTTGCTTCGTTTTTAATTAGCGAGACCTGAATTACAATTAGATTCTGGGATGCATGCAAGCAATATATCACGATCGATTTAGATAGATCAAAAAGGCTAATTAGGCTGAGTGTTGTAAGCAAATGCCATCAGAAGATGTCAAAAAAAAAAGGGTAGTGGCCTGATTTTTGTTTTGGGTGTAAAATTGATCATGGGATTGGGACGGCTGCTGTGCGTCTTCTACGTTTTTTTTTTAAAATTTCAGCCTCCTTCCTCCTCCTGAACCGCCCATGACCATTGGCCTACCGTCGTCATCTACAGCGCTCTGTGGCCGCCTCACCGTCGTGAGCCCATCCTCGACCATCCCTCTAAACCTTTTCGACCATCAATATATAGAAAGACTTAAAGATGGAATTATCATCGGTAGATAAAGTCTGCACTAAGGAATCTTTTTCGGAAAAAAATTGGGTGGAGACGGGCTGCAAACCTCCTCCCGTGCATACCCGATCCGATCTGCCGCCACATGTCGTACCAATGCATCCCACGGCATCTGCTCGCGCCCGTTGTAGCGCTCCTTTCTTCGCCTTGTTCCGTCGCTCCCGGCGCTTCGGCTCAGCTTGATCGGTGAGCTGCTATATCGGCTCAAGAAACCGAACATAATCCCCATCTTGTTCCACGTCCAGTGGAGCCAAGGCCGAGCGAAGCCGGCGGAGCGAGGTGGCGGCGCCTGCAGAGAGTGGCGGCGACGGCGGACCAGGAGGCACCATGGACACCTATGCCCACGACTCGACAAGTGGTGCGCGTCCGTGGGAGAGCTGCTCAAACTGCCAGCGTTAGAAGACCCAGATCGGATGGCAGCCGAAGTTGGGCATGGAGGCGCCCTTGCTGGCTCACGGCGTGCAGCGCCCGCTCAGCAAGTATGTGCGTGCATGGTGCCGTCATGCTCTCGTGGCCATAAGCTCGCCGGATATGATATCGTGTTCACCAATAACTGAATGAACTCATTTTCCCGACTCAAAAGAAGAGTAGCTTTTCACTGATGAACCAGCGCCTTCCATAATCGAGTAGTTTGATTTTCTAGCTTTGTGGTCGTTGCAAGTTTCTTGTCAATGGGCATCACAATTGTAATATCCTCTCTCCATAGAGCAGGGGCGGCGCTAGGGGTATTCTTGGGTCCTCATGTGAATACCCATGATTTTTACAAAACACAATGTTGATTCTGGCAAAACAGTGACAATTTTCAAAAAACAGCAATGATTTTGGCAAAATGAATACACATGAATACCGGTTGCAAATTCCTGGAGCTGCCACTGCCATAGAGCATGACTGTATAATAGTTGAACGAGTATAATTTTCAGATTTCAACTCTGTATGATATCACACTGTATTTCTATTATCAATAAGCAAAAATAGGTTCCCTTTTTTTGCAGCAACTGTTCATGTCCGTTTCTTGGATTGCATTGTTATGTGCTCTATGTTGCCGACACCATCGCATGCAACTTGTTTGTGTCCCACAAAGCCTCGTACAGTTTAGATGTCAGAGTTTTTTGGACTTCTCTGAATTATAATTGATGCACTGTCATTCTCGAAAAATATTAATAATTGATGGACTGATAGTTCAGGTTTGCAAATAGGTTTAGAGTGGCCTAACGGTGATGTTGGATTGATAGATAGCTGGGTTAGGAAGAGGGAACATGTAAAGGTTAAACGGAGAATCTGATGACACCGAGAACATGAAGTAGATCGTGTTAAGTAGACTGCATTATTTATGCATTTTCATGGCCTGCTATGTGAAGGAAATATGCCCTACAGGTAATAATAAAATTATTATTTATTTCCTTATATCATGATAAATGTTTATTATTCATGCTAGAATTGTATTAACCGGAAACATAATACTTGTGTGAATACATAAACAAACAGAGTGTCACTAGTATGCCTCTACTTGACTAGCTCGTTGATCAAAGATGGTTATGTTTCATAGCCATTGACATGAGTTGTCATTTGATTAAGGGGATCACATCATTAGGAGAATGATGTGATTGACTTGACCCATTCCGTTACCTTAGCACACGATCGTTTAGTATTCTGCTATTGCTTTCTTCATGACTTATACATGCTCCTATGACTATGAGATTATGCAACTCCCATTTATCGGAGGAACACTTTGTGTGCTACCAAACGTCACACCGTAACTGAGTGATTATAAAAGTGCTCTACAGGTGTCTCCGAAGGTACTTGTTGGGTTGACGTATTTCAAGATTAGGATTTGTCACTCCGATTGTCGGAGAGGTATCTCTGGGCCCTCTCGGCAATGCACATCACTATAAGCCTTGCAAGCAATGCAACTAATGAGTTAGTTGCGGGATAGTGCATTACGGAATGAGTAAAGAGACTTGCCGGTAACGAGATTGAACTAGGTATTGAGATACCGACGATCGAATCTCGGGCAAGTAACATACCGATGACAAAGGGAACAACGTATGTTGTTATGCGTTTTGACTGATAAAGATCTTCGTAGAATATGGAGGAGCCAATATGAGCATCCAGGTTTCGCTATTGGTTATTGACTGGAGACATGTCTCGGGCATGTCTACATAGTTCTCGAACCCGTAGGGTCCGCACACTTAAAGTTCGATGACAGTTATATTATGAGTTTATGTGTTTTGATGTACCGAAGGTAGTTCAGAGTCCCGGATGTGATCACGGACATGACGAGGAGTCTCAAAATGGTCGAGACATAAAGATTGATATATTGGAAGCCTATATTTGGATATCGGAAGTGTTCCGGATGAAATCGGGATTTTACCGGAGTACCGGGGGTTACT